>NC_133658.1:59522001-59541889 GCF_037893015.1 Macrotis lagotis
ATGAATTTCCCCAAGATTCTATCTTAGGTCCTCTTTTCTTCTCACTCTCTATTAGCTGGCTAGATGATCTCATCAACTCCAGTGGTTTCAGTCTCTGCTGATGATTAATTCATTCATCCATCCTCCCTCCTGACCTCTAGTCTCAACACCACCAATTGCTTTAGGCATCTGAACTTCGACATTCCATAGCCGTCTCATACTTAACATGTCAAAACTATACTTATCTTTTTTCCTCAATCCTCCTCTCTTCCAAAATTCTCTATTTCTGTCATCCTCCTAGGCTCACAATCTTGATGCGACAATACCAATTTCTCATTTGCATTCATCCACATAGATAATCTGTGTTCCTACTTTAACAGCATCTCTCCTATATGCTTCCCCTCTCTCTGTTCCCATGGCTACTATCCTGGTGCAAACCCACATACCACACACCTGGACTATAACCATAGTCTTCTGTTTGGTCTTTCTATCTTAAGTCTTTCTGACTCTATCTATCCTCCACTAAGAAGCTAAAGTAATCTTACCAAAACTGAGATCTGAACAGATCACTGTCCATTCACCAAACTCCACTGGCTCTCTCTGACCTCCAGGATCAAATATATAAAATTCTTTGACTTTTCTAGCTTTGTGCCACCAACTTGACTCCTGTTTGACTTTTAATATCCTTTGTACCCTGATCCTATCTGACTTTTTCAGATTTCTTATACTTTTGTCTTCTACACACTTCATTTTATTGACATCAACCCTTTTGCTATTTCTAGAACACAACACTCCAGCGCCTGACTCCATTCCTTTCTATTGACTGCCTGGAATTCCCTAGCTCCTTCTCATTACACTTCTGTCTTCTCTGGCTTCACAATTTAGCTCAAATCCCACCTCTGCAGCCAGCCTTTCCCAAACCTACCAGTTCATGCTTTCCCTTCTGAGATCACCTTCCATCTACACAGCATATACCTTGTATTGCCTAGTCATTGCCATGCTCCTCCATTCAAATGTAAGCTCATTGAGGACAGGGACTCATTTTGCTTTTTTTTGTACACTCAGGGATGGCACATAGTAAGGTCTCAATAAATACTTTCTGACTAATAAAATGACTAAAGTAACTTGTCCATTGGTCATTAATTTTAAAAAATACCTTGATTTATGCAAAAGGACTAAATTTGCTTTAAAACTAGAGTGAATAATGGGGCAGCTAATTGGCACAGTGGATAGAGAACTGGCCTTGGAGTCAGGAGGACCTGAGTTCAAATCCTGCCTCAGACACTTAATAATTACCTAGCTGTGTGACCTTGGGTAAGTCACTTAACTTGGGGGAAAAAAACAAAAACAAAAAAATAGAATGAATAAGTGAAAAGGGAGGGGAGGGGAGGGAAGAAACTATAATTCTGAAAGCATTGAGATAAAATTCAAGTTAAGAATTACCTTAGAGATGCAATGCCATTTCTTTCAGATCTCACAAAAAAGGGCACCCTTCCATTCCTGGTGATGTCTACCAGACCTCCTTTATCATCTATGACTCCAAAATGGATGGCAGCCCGGCATATGCTTGATGACTAGGGGGGAAAATGTCAACTCAGAGAGCTAGAATAACAAGATCAAATACTGTTTTATACAAGAAGTTTTAAAAGATGGTATTAGGTTAACATATCCAACTAAGCTGCAACAATAGATATTATACATTGACCTGATGCAAAGATACTTTATTCTACAATACTAATACAATTTTGTTATTCTCTGGGCATCTTATTCCTTGAAAATTCCAATATCAGAAAAACTTCAAAGTAAAAAGGATCAAGGGCAGAGTTTCTACCTCCCAACTTAGGAGGAATGGAAACCAAACCTATCACTTTATCTGTACAGGGAACTTCCAACTGAGAAAACTTCCTCTGCCAATGATAGTTTGTGTCTTTTCAGCAATTCTTATGGTTAAAAAAAATTAGCTAAAGCAGTGAGAAGGAGGTCAAGTGACTTGCCCAGGAACCTACAGCCAGCACATGTCAGAGACGGACCCGGAGCTGACATCTTCCTGACTTTTCAGACAGTTTTCTATTGACTACAGCCCATGTACATAAATATGGTTTTGCTTGCCTACTTGTTAGTTTGTTCATTTGTTTGTTTGTTTTAAAAATGGTCAATTTGCTGATCATTTCCAGTTTTTCAAAACCAGTTCCCTAATCTTGTGAGACTGGTAGGGAGTTATAGCAAGTCAACTCTAAACCCTAGGTTCACCTTTCTATGAATAGATAAGAAAACTATCCACATTCAAATAGCTGTGTTTTCTGTTTCTATAAAATTTGACCCAAGCAAGTGAATAATACTTACACTTTCATAAAAAAGAGTTCCAAAAATCTTTGCCTTGTTATTGAAACAGCCTGCCGGGCACTGATACCTATTTTAGAAGGGGGAGAAAAGCAACACATCATTTCTCAGGAGCAAATAAATTATAGCAACATCTTAGTCCTTTTCATGTTCATTTTCTACAAGTTCCTTTTCCAAAAACAGGAGAATCATACTCATTTGGACCCTGGTTAACTTTGTGATAGATCTGATGGGGCCTGGGTTGAAATTTAATTACCGTGCCCTTCAATTTTACCTATAAAGTTGAAGTAAATGAATTATGGACTCAATATTGAGTTAAACACACTTAAAAATCAGTTTTATGTCCTTTAAATATATCATTTGTAGCAGGTAGGGCCTAGAGTCAGGAAGACTCATCTTCCTAAGTTTAAATCTTACTAATTGTGTGATCCCGGACAAGTCACTGCACCATGTTTGCCTCATTTTTTTCATCTGTCAAATGAGTTGGAGAAGGAAATGGTAAATCATCCCAATATCTTTGCAAAGAAAAACCTAAATGGGGTCATGAAGAAGTTATACATGACTGAAACAACTGAATGACAATAGATATCATTTACAAACAAATGAAAAGGAACCAGATAACTTCTAAAGTATCTTATGGGTCTGATATGACAATTCAATAAAGCTAGAAATTAGAGACCCCTTTAGGTCTCTTTGAGTATGACCCCATCCCTCATTTTTCAAAGGAGGAAACTGAGATATTATGTCTTGCCTGGGGTCATACAAGTTGTAAGTGACAGATCTAGGATTTGAACCCAGGTTTTCTGACTGTAGTGTTGAGTGTTCCAAGGTCCTTCCAACTTTCATGTTCTAGGTTCTAGATTCCACTGAACTTAGGTTCAGTTCTAAGGTCCTTTCAGCTTTGATGTTCTTTATGTGAATTGAAATGTCAATTATATATCATCCTTACCTTTGTTGTATTTAAAAATCATAAACTGTTATTTCTTTTAAGATATTCTACAATTTGAACTTTTTCTCTAGTGCAAAGAACTTTCCTCCATTTAATTCAAACTAGTGATAAGTTACCATAATTGTCTCTTCTTCAGAATGAATTCAGCAGGATCTGGAGGGACCATATTTTGTTTTCCAAAAAATAATGACATTTGTATAGCACTTACTATGCTAGGCACTATACTAAGCATTTAATATGAAGCAATTAATAGCATTTTACTAAACTCTTAAACGAAGTTTGGGTTAAAACCTAAATGATGGCAATCTTGGGACCCATGAGTTATTGTTGTTAAAAATCATATTTGATATGAAATAATATGGAGATTTGCTCTTGCTAAACTTGTCACTTAAGTTATATTAAAATATCACAAAAGTCATTTTCACAAAGACTATACTACATCAAATTGCTCTCTGGATGAACTTAAAGACCTTTAATAAAGGCCCTGGCTAAAGGAGAGTCAAAACAAAAGCTTACCTGTTGCATGTGGACCCTTTGCACTTGTCCCTCATTTTGGTCTCACATTTGATGATTTGTGCTAGAAGATTAAAAAAATAAAAAATAAATTTGAGAATAAGAGTAAAGGAGAAAAACCAGGAAAATAAACAAATCTAAACCTCTCCCCAAAAATGCAAAATAGAAATTTTGAAAATAAAAAAAGATAAACAAAATTGAAAGGAAAAAAACCTTGATTGAAACTTTAATCTAACAAAATAGACAAGGAAATTGATCACAGGGCTAGAGGAGGGGTAGAAGAAAAGACCAGATTATTAAATTATTTTCAAAATAAAAAATGAAGAGAGAAATTTGAAACACTTTAAGATGTTAAGAAAATAAAAAAATAAGCAAGAGAAAATCTTTCCAAAAGACACATTCTGCAACCTACCCGCTGACTGTTAAGTTTGTGAAAGGCTGCCCTTAGCAAAGAGGGGTACCTCAGACTCTCTTTTAGAGAGCACTGAATTGCATTCTTAATGCAAGCCATAGGGCAAAGGTATTTTCATAGGAAAAACTTCTCTCATGAAACACATGGATTGAAACAATGCTGGAAAATGAGATGGAAAAAAAACAAATGCATCACAACTGAAGTTAAATTCAAATTCAGATCCCCTGGCTTTTAATCCATTGCTTTTCTTGCCACCATCTCCTCACTAAAGTTTTCCCTAGAAGTCATTTCTTTCTCTTCCAAATTCCCAAAGCTATGGGTCCATAGGGCTTTTGTGACCTATCTTTTATAGGAAGCCTTTCCCAATGCCTTGTAATTCTTGTCCTTCCCTTTGTTAGTTATTTCGTAGGTAGGCTAAATATATAGCTTGTTGGTACATATGTTTGCATGATGTTTCCCCATATTAGATCTTTGAAAGCAGGGATTGTCCTGTTTCTTTTTGAAGCCCAAGCACGGTAGGCACCTAACAAATGTTTATTGATTAACTGACCCTTTTCCTCTGTAGATGTGGCCCTATCTAGACCCCAAGCTTTCATCAGATTTCGCTGATCATTGGAGTGACTAATTGTGACTACAGTGAACTAAGAGGTGGTAGACTAGAGGTAAGAATTGAGTCATACGTTGTCATACAGACAAAATACTCAGAATTTTTCTGTTGAAGTATCATTTGGGAAGTCAGGGATTCAAAAAAATAAGAAAGAAACATCAGTAAAAGACTATCTAATTTTTTTTAAATGACTGTCTTTCTTGTTCATCTTTATATTCTTTATAGCACCTAGCATAGTTCTTAGGAATATATCTTCAATTATATTTTAAAATTTCTGAGTTAAAAGTGTACCCCAGGTCCAGAATTCTTTCAGTGCTTAACAAAAATAAATTTAAAAGAGAAAGGTCTAGGGTTTTACTTTGATGCTCCACCCTACTACCCAGTATTTGCCTATTGGAGACCTCTCAATACCCTCATGCCACTCGACCAACCCAAGAGTTGGTTTCAATTGGAATAGGGGTGGAAGGAGCCATGGAACAAGGGTGTCTCTTACTCATATAATTGTCTGCGGTGGTTTTCTTGGGCTTGGTGGGTTTGGTTACTCTTGGTTGGACCCATACGTGTTTCTCCTCAGGAATCTGAGACATTTCCACCTCATTCGTCTCATCGGTCTCAGGCTTCTGAACATAAGTTTCATCTTATTAGTGGAGGGAAAAGAACATAACATATTAGTGTTAAAATCAAATGCATTTTAGAGAAAGATATATGTATGTATGTGTGTCTTCCAAAAGTTCCCCCAAAGAACATGACATATTAGTGTTAAAGTAATATGCATTTTGGAAAGAACTACACATACACAAGTCCCAAAAATCTACTGAAAGCTTCTAACTGCATTTAAGATTTTTGAGACACCCTGTGTGTCTTATTTATAAGAGGTTTTATTTCACCAAAAACAAAATTCATTTCTAAACAGCTTGGAAACCTTTCATGGTCATGAGAAGGGACAATGCCAGGTGGAATTCTACTAGGAACCGGAAAGTGGTCTGGTAATATTCATAGTAAACTTCCCAGGATGTTAGATTTGGAACTAGAAGGCAATTTGGAGGTCATTTAATTTTTATATAGGAGGAAATAATTTGAGGGACTTGCCAAGGTCATCAAAGTAAGAAAGAACAGAGTTAGGATTTTAACCCAGAACCTCTGACTCAGTCCATCAGTAAGGTCATTAAATTCCTGAATCATTGTGCCATTGAAATAAGGTCATTGAATCATTATATAATTGTGATTTTCTTTCATTATCCTTGACTCCAGAATTTCCATTCTGGTATAACAGGAGATGAAGAACCAATTTGCCTACTGAATTTATCATTCAGAGAAACGTGCTTTCCCTCTTCACCCTGAGAACAGTTTGAGACCATCACATCTGAGTCAGAAGTCTGCTTTGAATCACATCCAGAATTTCTCAAATGAACACTCACAAAATGAAAGAAACAGACTGAGAGGAAGGAATGAGAATTGAAAGAACTGAGCAGAAGAGAATAGAGAGCACACTGGTCACACCTGGGACATAATGAACTAATTCAGAAATGATCATTGGCTAGACACAACAAGTAAAAGGAGAAAGTGAAACGAGACCTGGGCTATAACTGAGAAGGGAGGGATCCAAAGGAACCATGGGAACCTTTTAGAAGCAGAGGAATTCTATGAGAACTAAGCCATTTCTACCTGAACTGAGGAAAATCCCCCCCCCCCATCCTGCCAAAGATCTGGTTTTTTCCCTGAATTACCCTCCTTGGGCCTGTCTAATAACAGGCATTGCCATATATTCTCCTTTTGTCTTCTAATTAAATATTTCCTGAGTCTTGATTTTTTTTTTTTGCCTCAAACATAAAGAGGCCAGGGGTTAGATAGAGATAAAATAATCCAAAATACCACCTATCAACTCCTCTCTCTCTCTCTCTCTCTCTCTCTCTCTCTCTCTCTCTCTCTCTCTCTCTCTCTCTCCCCCTCCCTCCCTCCCTCCCTCCCTCCCTAAATTTGAGGAGTCAGAAAAGAATATTTTAAAATTAAGGGAAAAATCAACAATAAAAATAGATACCCCAAAGACAAAAAAAGATAACTGTGTTCATGTCTACATTCAATGCTCTGAAGAGATGTTCTATTTGCAAACACTGCTAGGGTCAGTGCATGCTAGTTTGCTGGTTTCCTTCATTCCCTTGAATGCAGCTAATAAAAAGTTTGTTTTCCATTGAAAAACAAAAAAAAAAGGTGTAATGAGAATAAACTGGGCTTTCTTTTCTTGAGCCTTCCAGATTTTTATACCTCATAATCCCAACTTTATTGAGTCTAATGTAGGTCAGTGAATCAGTCAGAAACCTTTGAATATGTACTGTGTGGAGAGAACCACACAACTAAGAAATTGAAGACAATCCTTGCCCTTGAAGGACTTAAAACCCAGTTGGTGGATGGAAAATTCACATGTAAGAAAGTGGTAAGGACACTTGACTGAATAACATGCTTTCTATTTTAATAGAGTAGAACCAAGGATCCTTACAGTTAGCCACGGTAGCTCTGGGGAAATTTCCATCCCCAAGTTCATTACAGGGTTTTTTCTTGCCTCTACCTCTGGGCAGGTCTGGTTAAAGGGGAGATGAAGAGCTAAGAAGAATGTGGGAAGGGCACCTTCTCATCAAATTAGTATTAGCTTCTTGTTTTATTTTCCAGTCCTAACCTGCATTTTCATCTGGGGGAGGACTGCCACTAATGTAAAAGCAGATCATCTAGAACTTATAATATTTAAGAATGTGAGAAGTTAAGTGATTTGCCTGTTGTCAGAACTCAGACTCAGATTTCAGGATTCTAACACTATTATATTTCACTGCCTCTTAGAAGGAACACAACATGAAAGTTGTACAGGGTTTTAGAGTTTTCAAAAGATCATCATGTGATACCATTTCACTTGAGCCTCCCAACTGCCCCTGAAAAATAAGTACAACAACATTCAGTTTAAGAAATGGTAGAAAGGGAGCATGGTAAAAAAGAATTAGATGATCCAGATTCCAGTTCTCACAATGTCATTTATTATCTGCATAAACTGGGGCAAATTACAACCTCTCTGGAACTGAGATTTTTCATCAGTGAAATGAAAGGATTGGACCTTTCATCTGTATTTTATGAAGTTTTATAGGACAGTCTTGAAACCTAGAAATGGTCACTGCTTCAATCAGTCATTTTTCAATCATGTCCAACTCTTCTTGACCCCATTTGGGATATAGTTTGATAATGATACTGGAGTGGTTTGGTTTGTTATTTCCTTCTCCAACTCATTTTACAGATGAGGGAATTGAAATAAACAGGGTTAAGTGACTTGTCTGTCCAGAGTCTTACAACAAATAAGTGTCTGGACCTGAATTTGAATTCACAAAGGTGAATCTTTCTCAGTCTAGGCCAGGAACTCTATCTACTGGCCTCCTAGCTGTCTTAGGGAGTATACTGACTATATGCATACATACATACATACATACATACAGGCATCTTAAGCAAAGATCTGAAGTTGATGTTTTACCTAAGGGCTTATGTTTCTGTATCCTCCCTTTCTCATGCATTTGAATGAGACTACCAGGATTGAAAAACCTGGAGGGTCTCAGACCCAGACAGACATTGACGGTTAACTAGAAGGACAATATCTGAAATAATGCTAAATAAGTACAATTTGACAATTAGACATTAAGCAGGGTATCATAGAACACTCTTTTCTTTTCAGAAGTATGCTCAAGGTTATGAAAGAAATAGTCTGTTATGACTTTTCTTACCATATTATTTCATCAAATGCCTTTTTAAAAAAATTGTGTCTTCTGGCTGATAAGTAAATACAAGCACATTGGTGGGGGCTCATGGTTTATGGTTTAAAGTTGATTTGAACAGAGTTCCTTGACCCTGGCTTGGTTTACCTTGAGGAACTCATATTCAAGTTGAGTTGTAGGTACCACAGTATTACTATTTCCATCTTATGGTCAAGAAGAGACACAGCAAAGGTGAGCTAATTGTCCATAGTCATTGAATATTTAATAGCTGAGCTAATTGTCCATAGTCATTGAATATTTAATAGCATTCTAGTAGAATAAAACTATCTTGAGGACAGGAATTCTTTTTGTATTGTATCTCTAGAACATAGTGTGATTTCTTACAAATAATATACATTTAATAGATGTTTAATGGTTTGGATTAGAGCCAGGACTAGACCCTGATGCTCTAGACTTTCTAGGCTCTTTATGTGATTTTTTCCCATGATGTTATATCACTTCAATTCAATCAAATCAATATTTATTGAGCATCTACCATGTATAGGACTAAGGAGACAGTGACATAGTCTCTGTCATCCCCTCTGTTCTGAGGTGAGGTCTGACAGTCCTTAGATAAGTACAATAAAAATTAAAGCATTAGGAGGGCAAAGAAGAAATCCATGAACAATTTGAGGAGGGAGAAGATTTTTTTTTTGACTTCCCAATATATTACAGAGTCGGGGCTGCTCGATGATGCAGTGAATAGGGCCCCAGCCCTGGAGATAGGAAGATCGAAGTTCAAATTTGGTCTCAAACACTTACTAGTTGTGTGATAGGGGGCAAGTCACTTTACCCTGTTTGCCCCAGATTCCTCATCTGTCAAATGGCAAACCATTCCACTATCCAAAAAAACCCCCAACAAATTAAAAAAAATCCAAATGAAGTCATATAGAGTTGGACAAGACTGAAACAACTTAACAACAACAAAAATATTATAGAGTTAACAGATTCTGTTAAGAAGTATGAACCTTTCTATGAAAACATACTTTAAAAGACAAAGGAATTACCCTACTTTGAAGTCAAAGCCTACAGTCATGTAAGAGCATGGATTTGAAACCAAAAGGAATGATAAAAGAGAGGCTAAGTCAATTATTACACAAATTGTAAATAACAGAGCCAAGATTTTAATCCAGATCTTCTGATTCTAAACATAGACCTCTTTCCCCTGACTGGTCCCTTTTGTGTGCTATTGAACCCAAAATCCTATGGATCCATGGATCTCCAAGGATTCTGTGGATGGATTTTTTCACTAGACTGAACTCCATACCCCAAGGCCTGTGTAATCCAAGATTTAAGAGAAACATTAATAAGTGTGTTTGTTAACCTAATTCTGTTTTGCTTCTTCTTAAGGTGAAAATTCTGATTTGCTTTTGTCCCTGATTAGAACAAATTCTGGAAAAGTTGATACATATTTATTTCTAAAAGGCCAAAACTCAATGAGGACCCCTCCTCATTTCTGAAGAAACTTATAAAAAAGAAATGATAAACATGAGGAATGCCAGGAAACATGGAAAGATTTCCAAGACCTGAGGCAGAGTGAAATAAGGAGAATCAAAAGGACAATATTGACAATGATGATGACAAATTGAAAAGGTCACTAACAGGAAGTGAAAAACCAATGTTGAATGCAGGCAATCTGAAGGGACTATCTGTAGGCTCCCACTCACCCCAGAGTGGCTAAGTTTCCCCGTTGCTGTACCTGGAGCTGCTTGCCCCAGAAGTCACTACTCTGCCCCACCCCCCATCCTCCCATCCCCCTCACTCAGCCTCCTCTAGTCTTCTTTAAGTATTTTCAGTTGTTATGCAAAACAACTATCTCTTAGTTGAAAAGTATTTAACTCTGCCCTGCTTCTCTTGGGCCACCAGTACTTTGGTGCTAAGTGATACTTCAAATCCCACAGTTTTTACTAGTCTGGCAGCCTCTTCTTTTTAGGTCTAATGGTTCCAGATAATAAACAGTGAACTGTTCCTACCTACTTTAACAGAGAGGTGGGATACTATGGGAACAGAACATCATATACGTTGTCCAAAGCATTGTATTTTGGGGGGGTTACGGGGGAGGCCTAAATGTTTCTCTGATTCAAGGAAATTCCTTGAAGCAGAAAAGGGGTCCAGTAATTGCCAGAAATAACAGTATCAAATCAAAAGGCACCCCTAAAACATTTTTCATTTAAAGGCTCATACCTCGATAGCAGAGATTATTCCTGCAGCCTCCACCATAACTGGGCGGACATTCAGAACAGGGCCGGCCATTTCTATATGGAGCTTCTCCAATCCAATTTCCCCTGAAGAGAAGCAGAAAATAACTGTCAAACATACCTCCAAGATCATTGTGAGTAGCTTTGCCATGAACGGGCCAGGTGACTTCTAGCCTGGACTGAGATCTCCAAACTACAACCCTAAAGGCAGTAGGAATTAGGGGGAAATGAATGTTTCTACTGTTTGTAAGATGGCAGACAGCATTCAAAACGGAAGACAAAAAAAAAGGGGCTACTGGCCTCAGCTCTTTCCATGAACTTATAGTCTGAAACTTTCGAGCTTAGACGGTGGCTGAGTAAACGCACCAATGGAGATACAGTGGGGCCCCTTTTCATCCCACAACTGTGTAGACACAGTTTGTGTTTGCCCTGGAATACCAACCCAGCCACAAATCCACCAATGTTTCTTTAGTCCCAAGACTGAAACAGCACCCAACACATGCTGGGTTCAAACATCAAGTCTTTCCATTTTAGAGTGAAGAATTTTCCCCTTTTAAAGCATTTCAGAAATGAAAAGCACGGTTCTCAGCCTTAAATTTCAAAAAGCTGAGATTCACAAGAGAGCAGCTCATACTACAAAAATAACTCTGTAAACACTTTGAAGGGCTTAGAAGAGTGGCTGGCACATAGTAGGCACTTAATAAATGCTTAGGGTAGCTAGTGGATTGAGTCTCAGATACTAACATCTGTCAAATAACTTGGAGAAGGAAATGGCGAACCACTTCCATATGTCTACTAATCCCAAATGGGGTCATGTAGAGTTAAGACATAATTGAAATGACTGAATGACACAACAACAACAACAATTAATGCTTATTGACTGACAATTCTGACCATTCCCACAGCCCATCATGGTTCAAAGACCTGAGATGAAGCAGTCTACCCACCTCCTCATAGAGAGGGGATGAACACAAGACATAGAATGGGATGGACAAGGCCAGCACCTCTCTCAGGGAGTGGGTAAACTGCTTCATCTCAGGTCCTTTGGAATCATGGAGGGTTGTGGGAATGGTCAGAATTGGAGGTCAATAAGCAATGACTGTGGTTGTCATTCAGTCATTTCAGTGATGAATTGTTTTTCTTTGTGCATTTCTTAAAAGTGTTTTTAATGAGTTGATAAGAGAAAATAAATATTTGTTAACTGAGGACATTTGGATATAAATATATAGTAAATAGTTAATATTAAATTTACAAATATTTAAATTTATATATTAAAATTTAATTTTTCAAATTTTGTAGGAACATTGATTTAGAGCTGGAAAGGAGCATTAAGGCCATTTAGCTCAAGATCATTACTTTGCAACCAAGGAAGCAATCCAAAAAGATTCAGGAACTTGTACAATATTCCACAAGTAGTAAATAGTGGGAAGATTTGACTTTAGATCTTCTGACTCCAATTCCAGCACCCTTTTCATGAAAGTCAGACTATGTAATCTAAAGGTTATCATTTAAAGAATTCTAGCTAGCTAGCTAGAAAAGTATTTGGATCAAAGAATTTATCTCCCTAAGGGATGCTGGATATCATCTAGTCTGGTCCAATCCTTTCATTTTACCAAAAAGGTGATCAAGGGATTTGTTCTAAGTCACGGGTGTTTAAAAAAAAGAATCAGTGCTTAAATTTCTGTGTTTTTTTAAAGGGGGAAAAAAAACCATGAATTCCTGACTGCTAAGTAGAAGTATGAAATTCCTGTGATATAGACAGACAGACAGATTGATTGATTGACTGATGATGGATGAATGGACAGATGAATAGATGAATGGATGGATGGAGGAAAAAATAAATGAATAGCTATATAGATGAATACACATATTATACATAATTTGGTATTATATATGTGTGTATGTATTATATGTGCTTATGTATGCAGGCAGAGAGTATATAGTAAATATAGATGTCCCCCAATTATATATGGTACCTAAAATTCTACCTGAGACAAGTGCTGGTACCTTTACTACACATTCTACATAAGAATTACTCTTGAAGTTACCATTTAATAATGAAAATAGCTTTCTTTCCTACTTTCATCACAGAAGGGTGAGAACCCTGAGCAATGCAAGAATATATCCTTGAAATTTTACTGGAAGTTAGTAGATATCTGTGATTCATTTTAGAAATGCGAGCAATAGCCAACTTTCTAGAAAGTAGGCCTCTTCTTAAAAGTGAAAGCCATTTATTGGCTTCTAACATGTTTTGAAATACTGTATAAAATACTGCCTGAATATAATACTCACAGCTTTTTTCAAAATATATCACACAGAATGAAAACAAAATGAGTGCCCATAAACTTGGGAATGGCTGAAAAATTGTGGTATATGAGTGACAAAGAATCTTATTGTGCCTTAAGAAAGGATGACTATGGGGATTTTAGAGGACTTTGGGAAGACTTGGATGAGTTGAGACAGAAAGAAGCAATTACAACCACAAGAACAATATTAAAATGACCATGATCATTTAAAAGGAAATAGCATTAAGATACATCAGAACTCTGATCATTCTAATATTCCAGAGGACTAAGAACAGAACATACTTCTCTTGGTAGAAAAAAGGAGAGCAACAGGTATAGAATTAAATACAAACTGTGTATATGATCAGTGTGCTTTCTTTGACTTTTCCTTTTTTTTGAGGGATGGATTATTGTTTTTAAAATGTGGATAAATATAAGCACATATAATTATATATATATATATATATATATATATACATAAATATTTATTTAAAGCATCAAAAAATCTTAAGAATGATCCAACTTTCTGTCTTATCTCTAAGTCAAGGGTTCTAACACAGTCTAGGTCAGAGGTCCCCATTTTCTTCTTGGCTTGCCCAATGGCCATAGGCTCCATCCTAATGTCTATCTGTAAGATATTAGTATGTCAGTATAAGCATATCAGGCAAACAGAAGGGGTTGGATACTCCTACCATTGTCATCAATCACAATTTCTTAATGACTTTGGTTATGTTCAGATATTCAGTCAAACCTGATTCTTGATGGCCCCCATTTGGGGTTTTCTTGGCAAAGATACTGAAGTAGATTGCCATATCATCTCTAGGTCATCTGACAGATGAGGAAACTGAGGCAAGCAAGGTTAAGTGACTTGCCCAGGGTCACTGAGAAGTATCTGAAGCCAGATTTGAACTCATCAAGATGAGTCTGTCTGACTCTAGGCTAGATGCTCCATGCACTATGGTGCCACAGTTGCACCTCTTAATGACCTAGGGATGGAGAACCTTTTTTCTGCCAAGGATCATTTGGATATTTATAACATCATTCACAGGCCATACAAAATAATCAACTTAAAACTTAGCCTGCTATATACATGTATATCTATCTATTCACCCCTAAAAAAGCTTGCCATTACAGTGATAGCACTAGACCATATATGGGGCCATATATGGCCCTTGGGATGGACCTTCCCCATCCTTGACTCAATGGTAGAATTCAGTTGGTTCAAACCAGTTCAGCAGAACTGATACCTAATTTTACGTTGGGCCCAGCAAACCAGTTGCTAATTTATTTAAATCCTACCACTGCCTTGGCTTAGTAGAAGGTTTTAGAGATAACTGCCTACAGTGTGATAGTTTTTCAGCCACATCTGATCATGAATCTCTTTGAATTTAGGTGGGCTGGTCCTGGGATGCCAGGCAAATTTCTAGGACAGATTCAGGATTTCTAGTATCTCAAGAACCCAGGATCACTTCTCAGTTTGGAGGTGGGATACCCCAAATAGATAACATGGTATAAGTTGACTTTCAGTTTTCTTAACTGTTTCATTTTATTTTTGAATTTTTTTATTTTTATGTTGCTGTTTTTTAAAGACTAGTTCCCTCCATCTTGCCCCAGATGAGTGTCCTCACAAGTCTGGACCCATATTGATTGGTAGAGAAGTTTTGACCTATTGTATTTCCAGATAGGCTTAGTTCACTTCTCCTCAAATAGCCTGTTGGGCCCCTATTTCCAGGGACCCAAAATGAAAGATTTTATGTGGCCACCCAATCTGTTTTAGTCCACTGTAGCTAAGAACTCAGCATCTCCTGTAGTAGGGATGACAGACATTTGTCCCACACCTTGTCTGTTTTTCTTTTTTAATAGGGAGAATTAAAGGTAAAGGAAGGTATAATGAGAAATAACTATGGTATAAGAAACAAAAGCCATCATTTAAAAAATTTCTTGTTCAGAAAGTCATGATCACCACATCAAAATGAAATATTTTGGTAAAGAGTTTCAGGGGGTTATGATATACCCAATTTTTTAAAAGAAAGAAAACCATGCCAAAAAATAACTTTTAAAAATCCCTTTTAATCTGAGCAGCAGACTCTCTAGGGTTAAGTCTCAATGATAACGTCTATATGTTGTATGTACATGGTTATTTGCATATTTTTTCCTCATTGAACTGTGAACTCCTCAAGGGCAGGGACTGAATTTTTACTGTTCTTTGTATCCTGAGAACTTAGCAAAATGACTAGTATGCCTTAAGTTTTGAATGACTGCTTGGGAATGGATGAAGAGACAAATAGTGGTTGCTTTGAGGGTCTTCCCTGTTCTCTAAAAAAGTCACCAGTAAGGTTTATAATATCTTAAAGTAAAACCATCTGTCTCCTCTCACTGGGCTGACCTCATTGGGCAGCATTTACTGAGCTATTTTTATCAAGATTAGATAAGCTATCTTTTCTATTGGTTTCAGTAGGTTTCCATTGTCTCCAGGTCAGGGACTAGGTCTTCCAATTACCTTTTTATTTCCAACTGTACCCATGGTGTCTGGTAGAATGTCCTTCACACTATAAGGGTTCAAATACAAGTTAATTGATCACAGGAGGCTCTGAACAATTGAAGAGTGGAGTTGATTAAGGCAGGGCCAACCAGTATATATTGGAATATGTGTATTAAGAATAGCTGGGGGAAGGGAGAAAAAGGAAAGAAAAAAATAGAGCAAATTGTCTCCTATTATGGAATTTTCTGAACTCCATAGTCCCTGGATAGTGATGTAACCCATGCTGCTCTCCACTGAGCCTGCCACTGAAATGCTACCACAGAAATGCAAAGTATTCTCCCAGGACTTCATTTTTCTTCCAACCTCAGCTATGGCCCACCCTACTACAGCCAAGTCTGACGGAAAACCAAATGAGGATGTTTCCATGTCAGCCAATCCTTTAAAAACAGCAGGCTATAAACTGGGTTAGCTGTTCTCTAATCTATAGCTCAGACTTCCCTTGCATCTGCAACTACCATTCATTTTGAATGCAAGAACGAAGCAGCAAACTATCCCCCCACCGTCACCTCATGCAACATGCTGGTGTGTGTATGTATGGGTTTTTTTTGGGGGGGGGGGACACAAAGAAGGCTTGTGCTGCTCACTCCTAGAAGATGCATTAGAAGTCATTGGCAGGGGAGGCTAGGTGGTGCAGTGGATAAAGCACGCGCCCTGGTGTCAGGAGTACCTGGGTTCAAATCCGGTCTCAGACACTTATAATTACCTAGCTGTGTGGCCTTGGGCAAGCCACTTAACTCCATTTGCCTTGCAAAAAAAAACCTAAAAAAAAAAGTCATGGCAAACTGATGTTAGGTCCAGTAGAAGGAACTGGAATTCTGCTCATTTGAGGATCAGAGAAAGGAGATAAGGATATTCAGACTGAAGAAGAGAATATTCGGGTAGGACAGGATAGCTGCTTTGATAGGCCTATTTGAAGGGCTTCTGTGAAACCCTCCTCTGTCAAATTTTAAAAGAGGCAAGTCACCTCCTTTTTCTCCTTATCTGCAGACTGAGGAGGTTAGTCTGGATAATCTAAAGCATCCTATCATTCTATGTATACACCATGGTCTCTGCCCTTCAAGAGTTCATAGTCTGTCAAGCATAAGACAAACATAAAATCAAATCCAATATGGATATGATGGCTAAGTACAATGGAAAGAAAGGTAGGTAGCTTTGGAGCCAGAGGTCCTGTGTTTGACTCCCAGATTTTCTGTGTGACCTTGAGGAAGACAACCTCTCTGTGTTTCAGTTTCTCCCTCTGTAAAAGAGGAGTTGGGCTGGAAGGAATCTAAGATCACTTCCAACTCAAAATCGTGATCAATTATTGTCAAGTGCTACAAATCATGGTCTAGTGACAATAATACACAGTGATGTGTATTTTGAGGTAAAAAATCAAAATCCTTTCTTACTTTGGAGAGTAATTGCAGACGAGATAGACTGCATTCTCCCAGACGTCTCCCCACACATTTATCCTACTGCAGGTATGCACAGCACAGCCAACCTTGTTGGTAGTCGCCCAAACTATCTGGAAAACAAACAAACAAACAAACATGGCATGTTTGTTAGACTACCAAGGAGCAAGTCATCACTAATGATGAGTTGTCTTCTTTGGAGGGTCAGCCCCTGCAAGCAGATGGCCAATGAACATAATGTGACTGACAACACACAGAGCTGGGAGGTGAGGGAAATGGCGGGGGGCAGGGGAAGGAGACCCTCTCCAAGTAGTTTTGCATCCTCCCTTACCTTTCATAAGTATTTCAGATTCCACCATTAGAGACCTTCCTCTTAAGTTCTAAAAGTTGTTTGGTCTTCTTGAATCTCTTCTGGTAAAAGGCAAATACTGCTTGGGAAGGGCAGCGCCTTAAATCCTCATTGTGAACACCTGACCAGATCTAACTAAGGCAAAAGGTGGGGAGAAGGGGGAGGATGGGCCATAGGCTCAAGAAGGAAATTTAAATGTGGGAGGGCACCAGAATTCAAAATGACTGCCTTCATGCTTTACAATTTGACTGTAAGGTTGACCCTGAACTGGAGGTACAGGATAACAAAAGAAACTAATTATATTAGATCAATGTCAGCAAGTTTAGGAAGAAAGGAAAAATGCATTTAAGTTCCAGCTACAGGCCAGGCAAAATCTGGTCTTCCTGACTCCAGATCCAGTGCTCTGTCTCTTGAGTCACTCGGCTATCCTTGTGCCAAGGAGTCAGGTCTGATGCCAGGATACTTCAAATAGTCATCTGATCTTATTGTTCATTTTTCTGGGCAGTAAATAGTCCCTCAAGCCATTCTTTAACCCTTGGGATTAGAGAAAAGCAATAGTTTTCAAAATTTCTCCCAAAATCTCTGTTTCCATTTTTCCCTCAAATCAGTCAGATATATCATTTGTTGATCCATATCAACTAAGATTCCAGACCTTTTCTAGCTGCTTACCTGGGTGTAATGAGTGCACATAGCTCCGGAGCATCTCTCTGGACACCAAGGATTACACTCATGGGGGTAAGGATATGTGTAATCTTTTACTTCATCGTACCATGACTGGACATGGAATGCTGGAGAACGATACCTGTGGGATTAGAACCATATTGATGACAATGTAGAAAACCTAAGACATTAGTTACTTTGGGGTCATAGAATCACAGAATAAGAAGGGACTTCAAATCACTTAGCTGGATCCCTAGCCAAAGCCTGAATTCTGTTTTCAACATTCAAAATGAGAAGTCAGCTACCTTCAGCTTAAAGATCCCAAAGGATGGGAGGCTCATGACCATATAAGGAATCTTTGGTTTTGCTCTAATAATTAGGAAAGTTTTAGGTTGTCATTAAATATAATTTATAATAAAAAAAATTAATCATGACTTTCATATTAGATTGTTTTTTGGTTAGGTTAAACAGCAACTTGGCTCGATATATGATGCGACATGACATGATGTGATGTGATGTATGATGTGATGTGATGTATGATGTGATATGATATGATATAATATATGATACAATGATATAATCTAATACAGTATACTTTAACTTGGCACCCAGTGATCCTAGATCTGCCTTTGAGGGTCAGTTAGGACACATTCAATTCCTCTTGTACATACTAACCCTACAAAGATGTAAAGATAGATATCATATTCCCACTAAATCTTTTCTTCAGATTAAACATCTGGGCTTCCAGAAGGGGAAATTCTTTCAAACCCCAAACTAATCATATCTGAGTGATCACTGAGGGCAAAGTTTTCTTAAAAGCTCATAAAAGAAGATCACTTTGAATAAAATGAGGTAAAAATATTGCAACTCACTTTCTGCACTTTACCTTCTATTATCAGTCACAGCAAGCAAAGAGAAAGGGATTGGAGTGACTCCCATTTGTCCCCAAAACTCCCTCTTTTTATAATATACAATATAATATATATGCAATATATAGGAAAGAAATAATGAGAAATTATTTGCCCCTTAGAAAGTCCCTTTTTGGACACAGGAAAGAAATTTCCTTCCTTCCATTAAGAAAAAGAAGTGTGGGGGCAGCCAGTTGGTGTAGTGGATAGAGCACCAGCCCTGGAATCAAGAGTATCTGAGTTCAAATCCAGCCTCAGGAACTTCATAATTACCTAGCTGTGTGACCTTTGGCAAGTGACTTAACCCCAATGCCTTAATTTAAGAAATAAAAAAAAAGAAAAAGAAATATGAAACCAATTAGCTTCAGGTAAAGAAACATTAATTGGAAGGAAAAAAATTTTTGAGTAAAAAATAAAAGCCCTAGATTCTAGTTACAGTTCTGACATTCATCTGGGCCCTTTTTGTTCCTCAATTTTCTTATCTGTATAATAGAAAGATTGGATAAGACTATAGAATGAGACCTGGGGAGAGCTTTAGAGGCAATTTAGTCCAACCCCTTCATTTTTTTTGAGGCAATTAGGGTTAAGTGACTTGCCCAAAGTCACACAGCCAATACATGTCAAGTGTCTGAGGTCAAATTTGAACTTAGGTCCTCCTGAAGGCAGGGTGAGTGCACCACCTAGTTGCTCTCCAATCCCTTCATTTTGCAAAAGATGTAATTAAAGACCACAAGAGTTAAATGACTTACCCAAGGTAAAAGTGGTTGCCATAATTAGAAGATGATCTCTAAGACCCTGTCGATTCTAATGTTTTATAATTCTAATTCTAAAGGGACATAACACACATCATAGTTCTAAAAAAAAGTCATTGTCAAAAAGACAAAGAAATAAAAGAAGGTCATTGAAGTATCAATTTAAAAAAGCACAGAAAGTAAAAGAAGAAGATTTAGAGGGAAACACAGGAAAGTTTTGA